>NW_024061541.1:75000-116580 GCF_016432855.1 Salvelinus namaycush
AGTCCCCTGGCTAGTTGTAGTCCCCTGGCTAGCCGTAGTCCCCTGGCTAGCCGTAGCTCCCAGACCATTATGCTAATGCACCTGCTGAAAGGTTTATGGACGACACAGAACCCTACTTCTCCACTGGAGAATTCAAGTCTGATTCCTAAATGGCACAATATTCCCTCTATAGTGCACTACAGAGCCATATGGGCCCTGTTCAAAATGAGTGCACTATGTAAGGAATAGGCTGCCATTTGGGATGCAGCCTTAAAATCAATCACTTTACTGGCTCAGTGGTCCCTTCAGCACTCTGTCTGTAGACCGACCAGAATCCTCTGATTTAACAACTGATCTCAAGAGAAAGGAGGGAGGGAGGGAGGGAGGGAGGGAGGGAGGGAGGGAGGGAGGGAGGGAGGGAGGGAGGGAGGGAAGGAAGGAAGGAGGGAGGGAGGGCAATAGAGAGAGAGAAACAGACAGACAGGCAGAGTGAGAGAGATATATATATATAGAGAGGGGAGGAAGACCAGAGAGAGAGAGCGGAGAGAGAGCAGAGAGAGAGAGAGATTGGGGGGACTCCTATGGGCTATTAAATACACATCACTACACTTACAGGGATGAGACAGACTGTAAAGGGATGAGACAGACTGTACAGGGATGAGACAGACTGTAAAGGGATGAGACAGACTGTACAGGGATGAGACAGACTGTACAGGGATGAGACAGACTGTACAGGGATGAGACAGACAGTACATTAAAACAATGAACTGACTATGAGACATACTGTAGTATTGATATATTGACACTGTAGAAGCTCCACTGTACACACACACACACACACACACACACACACACACACACACACACACACACACACACACACACACACACACACACACACACACACACACACACACACACACACACACACACACACACACACACTGGCTGAGGCTATGGAGTAATGTAGACTACTAATGACCATCAGTGGTGTTGCTGTTTGCTTACTGTAACATTCAGCCCAATTAGTTTACCTCGTCCAGCCCACAATGCTTTGTAAGGACGGAGTAAACAAATCATTCATAACAATAGAACCTGAACACATAGTTATACCACCATGCATGACAAATAGAGGAGCATTACTGAGATACAAATTACCCCCGGTGAAAACAAAGTGTTGCTTCTTCACAACCCTGAGAGAGAGAGAGAGGGGGGGTAGACAGAGAGAGAGGGAGAGGGGGGGGTAGACAGAGAGAGAGGGAGAGGGGGGGTAGACAGAGAGAGAGGGAGAGGGGGGGGGGTAAACAGAGAGAGAGGGAGAGGGGGGGGGTAGACAGAGAGAGAGGGAGAGGGGGGGGTAGACAGAGAGAGAGGGGGAGACGGAGACAGAGAGAGGGGGAGAAAGAGAGAGAGAGGGAGGAGGAGAGAGAGAGAGGCCTATAATGATAAAAAATGTATGAGCTCTAAGAGGGTTCTTATTGCAGCCAGTTTATCAAGGAGAAGAGCACAGCTGTCAGGAGAGAGGAGAGAGACAGAGACAGAGACAGAGACAGAGACAGAGACAGAGACAGAGACAGAGACAGAGGAGTAGAGCTGTGAGACAGTGAGGAGAGAGGAGAGAGGGGAGAGGAGAGAGAGAGACAGAGAGACAGAGAGAGAGAGAGAGAGAGAGAGAGAGAGTGAGAGAGAGAGAGACAGAGACAGAGACAGAGACAGAGACAGAGACAGAGACAGAGACAGAGGAGTAGAGCTGTGAGACAGTGAGGAGAGAGGAGAGAGGGGAGAGGAGAGAGAGAGACAGAGAGACAGAGAGACAGAGAGAGAGAGAGAGAGAGAGAGAGAGTGAGAGAGAGAGAGAGAGACAGAGACAGAGACAGAGGAGTAGAGCTGTGAGACAGTGAGGAGAGAGGAGAGAGGAGAGAGGGGAGAGGAGAGAGAGAGAGACAGAGAGACAGAGAGACAGAGACAGAGACAGAGGAGTAGAGCTGTGAGACAGTGAGGAGAGAGGAGAGAGGAGAGAGGGGAGAGGAGAGAGAGAGAGACAGAGAGAGAGAGACAGAGGCAGAGGCAGAGGCAGAGGCAGAGGCAGAGACAGAGGCAGAGGCAGAGACAGAGAGAGGAGTAGAGCTGTGAGACAGAGTGAGAAGACAGGACCACTCTGTGTCTGGGGGGGGACACATATCCCCATTAAAGCAGGACAGTCTCCTACATAGACCTCCTGTCTTTGCCTTCTGTGTGAAACCATAGCAGAGCAGTGGACAGTATCTCACTTCTGACACCTTGTTAGCTGCTCCGGCCCAAAGGTCAGAGATCTGTGATTCCACATGTGACCAGCTCTTCTCTGTAGCCCAGGTCAACACACATAACCGCTGTGACTGGCTACCCACCACCTCCCCAAGGAAACATGGGTGACATGGCGCTGGCTAGCAGAGGCTTGGGTGCTGTTTGGAGTATTTGTACCAACGAGATCTGTGTAAAAGCAACCCAAGGCCTGGTGTTTGGCCCGAGGGGGATCTCTCTAGAATGGATAATGAGTATTATAAAGATTATATCATCATCACATTTCATAAAAAAAATTGATTCTCTCTCTTTCTCTCACTCTTTCTCTCTCCTCTTTCTCTCTCTCTCCCCCGCTCTCTCTCTCTCTCTCTCTCTCTCTCTCTCTCTCTCTCTCTCATCTTTCTCTCTCTCCCCCTGTCTTGCTCTGTCTGTCTCTCTCCCCCTCTCTCACTCTTTCTCTCTACCCCTCTCTTGCTCTGTCTCTCTTGCGCCTCTCTCACTCTTTCTCTCTCTCCCCTCTCTTGCTCTGTCTGTCTCTCTCCCCCTCTTTCACTCTTTCTCTCTCTCCCCTCTCTTACTCTGTCTGTCTCTCTCTCCCTCTCTCACTCTTTCTCTCTCTCCCCTCTCTTGCTCTGCCTGCCTCTCTCCCCCTCTTTCACTCTTTCTCTCTCCCCTCTCTTGCTCTGTCTGTCTCTCTCCCCCTCTCTCACTCTTTCTCTCTACCCCTCTCTTGCTCTGTCTCTCTTGCACCTCTCTCACTCTTTCTCTCTCTCCCCTCTCTTGCTCTGTCTGTCTCTCTCCCCCTCTTTCACTCTTTCTCTCTCCCCCTCTCTTGCTCTGTCTCTCTCCCCCTCTCTCACTCTTTCTCTCTCCCCTCTCTTGCTCTGTCTGTCTCTCTCCCCCTCTTTCACTCTTTCTCTCTCCCCCTCTCTTGCTCTGTCTGTCTCTCTCCCCCTCTTTCACTCTTTCTCTCTCCCCCTCTCTTGCTCTGTCTGTCTCTCTCCCCCTCTCTCAATCTTTCTCTCTCCCCCTCTCTTGCTCTGTCTCTTGCGCCTCTCTCACTCTTTCTCTCTCGCCTCTCTTGCTCTGTCTGTCTCTCTCCCCCTCTTTCACTCTTTCTCTCTCCCCCTCTCTTGCTCTGTCTGTCTCTCTCCCCCTCTTTCACTCTTTCTCTCTCCCCTCTCTTGCTCTGTCTGTCTCTCTCCCCCTCTTTCACTCTTTCTCTCTCCCCCTCTCTTGCTCTGTCTGTCTCTCTCCCCCTCTTTCACTCTTTCTCTCTCCCCCTCTCTTGCTCTGTCTGTCTCTCTCCCCCTCTTTCACTCTTTCTCTCTCCCCCTCTCTTGCTCTGTCTGTCTCTGTCCCCCTCTTTCACTCTTTCTCTCTCCCCCTCTCTTGCTCTGTCTGTCTCTCTCCCCCTCTCTCACTCTTTCTCTCTCCCCCTCTCTTGCTCTGTCTCTTGCGCCTCTCTCACTCTTTCTCTCTCCCCTCTCTTGCTCTGTCTGTCTCTCTCCCCCTCTTTAACTCTTTCTCTCTCCCCCTCTCTTGCTCTGTCTGTCTCTCTCCCCCTCTTTCACTCTTTCTCTCTCCCCTCTCTTGCTCTGTCTGTCTCTCTCCCCCTCTTTCACTCTTTCTCTCTCCCCCTCTCTTGCTCTGTCTGTCTCTCTCCCCCTCTTTCACTCTTTCTCTCTCCCCCTCTCTTGCTCTGTCTGTCTCTCTCCCCCTCTTTCACTCTTTCTCTCTCCCCCTCTCTTGCTCTGTCTGTCTCTCTCCCCCTCTCTCACTCTTTCTCTCTCCCCCTCTCTTGCTCTGTCTCTTGCGCCTCTCTCACTCTTTCTCTCTCCCCTCTCTTGCTCTGTCTGTCTCTCTCCCCCTCTTTCACTCTTTCTCTCTCCCCCTCTCTTGCTCTGTCTGTCTCTCTCCCCCTCTTTCACTCTTTCTCTCTCCCCTCTCTTGCTCTGTCTGTCTCTCTCCCCCTCTTTCACTCTTTCTCTCTCCCCCTCTCTTGCTCTGTCTGTCTCTCTCCCCCTCTTTCACTCTTTCTCTCTCCCCCTCTCTTGCTCACTCTTTCTCTCTCCCCCTCTCTCACTCTTTCTCTCTCCCCCTCTCTTGCTCTGTCTCTTGCGCCTCTCTCACTCTTTCTCTCTCCCCCTCTCTTGCTCTGTCTGTCTCTCTCCCCCTCTCTCACTCTTTCTCTCTCCCCCTCTCTTGCTCTGTCTCTTGCGCCTCTCTCACTCTTTCTCTCTCCCCTCTCTTGCTCTGTCTGTCTTTCTCCCCCTCTTTCACTCTTTCTCTCTCCCCCTCTCTTGCTCTGTCTGTCTCTCTCCCCCTCTTTCACTCTTTCTCTCTCCCCTCTCTTGCTCTGTCTGTCTCTCTCCCCCTCTTTCACTCTTTCTCTCTCCCCCTCTCTTGCTCTGCCTGTCTCTCTCCCCCTCTTTCACTCTTTCTCTCTCCCCCTCTCTTGCTCACTCTTTCTCTCTCCCCCTCTCTCACTCTTTCTCTCTCCCCCTCTCTTGCTCTGTCTGTCTCTCTCCCCCTCTTTCACTCTTTCTCTCTCCCCCTCTCTTGCTCTGTCTCTCTCCCCCTCTCTTGCTCTGTCTCTCTTGCGCCTCTCTCACTCTTTCTCTCTCCCCCTCTCTTGCTCTTTCTCTCTCCCCCTCTCTTGCTCTGTCTGTCTCTCTCCCCCTCTTTCACTCTTTCTCTCTCCCCCTCTCTTGCTCTGTCTATCTCCCCCTCTCTTGCTCTGTCTCTCTTGCGCCTCTCTCACTCTGTCTCTCTCCCCCTCTCTTGCTCTGTCTCTTGCGTCTCTCTCACTCTTTCTCTCTCCCCCTCTCTTGCTCTGTCTCTTGCGCCTCTCTCTGTTGCCAAACTATTATCTTTCCTTCTAAGGAGAAAAAGCCCTACAGTTAAGCCGTGTTGCTGTTTTCCAGTAACTTAGCAACAGCAGGTCTAGACAGACTATAAGATATGGTCAAATCCAATACATGACAGCTCCTCCTCCTCCTCCTGTCTGTAGTAGATAGGTGGTGAATGGTTTAACAGGAAATGAAAAAGAGCAGGCAGGCGTGTGTATGATGGAGGTAATGTCTGTGAAGTGCCACAGGTCGGATAGTCATCTCCGTGGTAACTACACTGAGAGGCTGATAGGGAAACAGGTCCTCTACGACGCAAGGAGGTCCTACCGTCTGTCTGTCTGTCTGTCTGTCTGTCTGTCTGTCTGTCTGTCTGTCTGTCTGTCTGTCTGTCTGTCTGTCTGTCTGTCTGTCTGTCTGTCTGTCTGTCTGTCTGTCTGTCTGTCTGTCTGTCTGTCTGTCTGTCTGTCTGCCTGCCTGCCTGCCTGCCTGCCTGTCTGTCTCAACGCACCTCAATAGGAGCATAGTATCTGTCTGTCATAGAGAACAGACCAGGGGGTGGTGCTCTCTCTGCCTCCTGTTTATTACAGAGGAAATGAGGAAATACAGAGCCATCATATCCTCCTGATTGGTTGGCTGATAGTGGAAGCTGCCTCCTGATAGGCTCTGTCCACCTTCCAGGACCTGCAGGGCCCACTGGGGTGAAATCATCTTTACCGCCCGTCTCTCAGAGAGGAGAGACCATCCTGACTATACCATACTAACCCTGACAGGAGAGGAGAGGACCTCCTGACTATACCATACTAACCCTGACAGGAGAGGAGAGGACCTCCTGACTATACCATACTAACCCTGACAGGAGAGGAGAGGACCTCCTGACTATACCATACTAACCCTGACAGGAGAGGACCTCCTGACTATACCATACTAACCCTGACAGGAGAGGAGAGGACCTCCTGACTATACCATACTAACCCTGACAGGAGAGGAGAGGACCTCCTGACTATACCATACTAACCCTTACAGGAGAGGAGAGGACCCCTGACTATACCATACTAACCCTGACAGGAGAGGAGAGGACCCCCTGACTATACCATACTAACCCTGACAGGAGAGGAGAGGACCTCCTGACTATACCCTACTAACCCTGACAGGAGAGGAGAGGACCTCCTGACTATACCATACTAACCCTGACAGGAGAGGAGAGGACCTCCTGACTATACCATACTAACCCTGACAGGAGAGGAGAGGACCTCCTGACTATACCATACTAACCCTGACAGGAGAGGAGAGGACCTCCTGACTATACCATACTAACCCTGACAGGAGAGGATCTCCTGACTATACCATACTAACCCTGACAGGAGAGGAGAGGACCTCCTGACTATACCATACTAACCCTTACAGGAGAGGAGAGGACCCCTGACTATACCATACTAACCCTGACAGGAGAGGAGAGGACCCCCTGACTATACCATACTAACCCTGACAGGAGAGGAGAGGACCTCCTGACTATACCCTACTAACCCTGACAGGAGAGGAGAGGACCTCCTGACTATACCATACTAACCCTGACAGGAGAGGAGAGGACCTCCTGACTATACCATACTAACCCTGACAGGAGAGGAGCGGACCTCCTGACTATACCATACTAACCCTGACAGGAGAGGAGAGGACCTCCTGACTATACCATACTAACCCTGACAGGAGAGGAGAGGACCTCCTGACTATACCATACTAACCCTGACAGGAGAGGACCTCCTGACTATACCATACTAACCCTGACAGGAGAGGACCCCCTGACTATACCATACTAACCTTGACAGGAGAGGACCTCCTGACTATACCATACTAACCCTGACAGGAGAGGTCCTCCTGACTATACCATACTAACCTTGACAGGAGAGGAGAGGACCCCCTGACTATACCATAATAACCCTGACAGGAGAGGAGAGGACCTCCTGACTATACCATACTAACCCTGACAGGAGAGGAGAGGGCCTCCTGACTATACCATACTAACCCTGACAGGAGAGGACCCCTGACTATACCATACTAACCCTGACAGGAGAGGAGAGGACCTCCTGACTATACCAGACTAACCCTGACAGGAGAGGAGAGGACCTCCTGACTATACCATACTAACCCTGACAGGAGAGGAGAGGACCTCCTGACTATACCATACTAACCCTGACAGGAGAGGAGAGGACCTCCTGACTATACCATACTAACCCTGACAGGAGAAGAGAGGACCCCTGACTATACCATACTAACCCTGACAGGAAAGATCCTGGCTACAGGCCTAGTATATGGTTGTAATCAATTGAGCTCTGGGTCCTGTCTGAGGAATTTCCCAGTCTGTAGAGAGGTCTGGGTCCTGTCTGAGGAGTTTCCCAGTCTCTAGAGAAGTCTGGGTCCTGTCTGAGGAGTATCCCAGTCTGTAGAGAGGTCTGTGTCTTGTCTGAGGAGTATCCCAGTCTGTAGAGAGGTCTGGGTCCTGTCGGAGGAGTATCCCAGTCTGTAGAGAAGTCTGGGTCCTGTCTGAGGAGTATCCCAGTCTCTAGAGAAGTCTGGGTCCTGTCGGAGGAGTATCCCAGTCTGTAGAGAGGTCTGGGTCCTGTCTGAGGAGTATCCCAGTCTGTAGAGAGGTCTGTGTCTTGTCTGAGGAGTATCCCAGTCTGTAGAGAGGTCTGGGTCCTGTCGGAGGAGTATCCCAGTCTGTAGAGAAGTCTGGGTCCTGTCTGAGGAGTATCCCAGTCTCTAGAGAAGTCTGGGTCCTGTCGGAGGAGTATCCCAGTCTGTAGAGAGGTCTGGGTCCTGTCTGAGGAGTATCCCAGTCTGTAGAGAGGTCTGGGTCCTGTCTGAGGAGTATCCCAGTCTGTAGAGAGGTCTGGGTCCTGTCGGAGGAGTATCCCAGTCTGTAGAGAAGTCTGGGTCCTGTCTGAGGAGTATCCCAGTCTGTAGAGAGGTCTGGGTCCTGTCTGAGGAGTATCCCAGTCTGTAGAGAGGTCTGGGTCCTGTCTGAGGAGTATCCCAGTCTGTAGAGAGGTCTGGGTCCTGTCTGAGGCGTATCCCAGTCTGTAGAGAAGTCTGGGTCCTGTCTGAGGAGTATCCCAGTCTGTAGAGAGGTCTGGGTCCTGTCTGAGGAGTATCCCAGTCTGTAGAGAGGTCTGGGTCCTGTCTGAGGAGTATCCCAGTCTGTAGAGAGGTCTGGGTCCTGTCTGAGGAGTATCCCAGTCTGTAGAGAGGTCTGGGTCCTGTCTGAGGAGTATCCCAGTCTGTAGAGAGGTCTGGGTCCTGTCTGAGGAGTATCCACAGAGACTCAAAGCCCTGGTGTTTTGCAGTCCTGGCTTTATTACGCACGCACGCACGCACGCACGCACGCACGCACGCACGCACGCACGCACGCACGCACGCACGCACGCACGCACGCACGCACGCACGCACGCACGCACGCACGCACGCACGCACGCACGCACGCACGCACGCACGCACGCACACACACACACACACACACACACACACACACACACACACACACACACACACACACACACACACACACACACACACACACACACACACACACACACACACTTCTGTCTTTTGTATCCTAGGTCTCTGTAGCTGCTGCCAGAGAACATTATGCAGTTAGCCTCTATCCCTTTCAGCACCAAGGACAGCTGCCATTTTCACCTGGGCTGGAAGGTGCACTGCACTAACCATTGGTCCTGGTACTGAGTGACAGACAGAGCTTGATTCAACTAGTAGCCACCAAAGTAGTAGCCACCATTTTGTAGCTCCAGAAAGTTAACAGCATAATGTGTACATTTCCGCAACAACTGAGAACGTTGAAGCGCGAGGCTCAACTTCTCTGCTGTTCCTGTGCCCTGGCTACCACACAGTGAACAGCCCTGAACCTGTGCACATGCACATTTACTGTGTGTGACTGTGTGAGAGAGGGGTGTTGCATCTTGCTCATCTCAATATCCTCGCCTATTCGTTGATAATAGGCCCTGCTTTTACTGATGCCAAGAAATTGCCAGATACAGCATTCCATTGTGAGATACAGCATTCCATTGTGAGATACAGCATTCCATTGTGAGATACAGCATTCCATTGTGAGATACAGCATTCCATTGTGAGATACAGCTTTGGATTGCTAATAGATAGACCTAGTGCACGGTTCTGACTGTCTGTCTGGTGGCTGACCTGCCTATACTGGTAGATAGACAGAACCGGGCACTAGGCCTATCTATCAGTATAGGCAGGTCAGCCACCAGACAGACAGAACCGGGCACTATGCCTGTCTGGTGGCTGACCTGCCTATACTGATAGATAGGCCTAGTGCCCAGTTCTGACTGTCTGGTGGCTGACCTGCCTATACTGATAATAGACCCAGTGCCCGGTTCTGTCTGTCTGGTGGCTGACCTGCCTATACTGATAATAGACCCAGTGCCCGGTTCTGTCTGTCTGGTGGCTGACCTGCCTATACTGATAATAGACCCAGTGCCCGGTTCTGTCTGTCTGGTGGCTGACCTGCCTATACTGATAATAGACCTAGAGCATGGTTCTGACTGTCTGGTGGCTGACCTGCCTATACTGATAATAGACCTAGTGCCCGGTTCTGACTGTCTGGTGGCTGACCTGCCTATGCTGATAATAGACCTAGAGCATGGTTCTGACTGTCTGGTGGCTGACCTGCCTATGCTGTGCCCCTCCCGTCTCTCCGTCCTACGCTAGCTCGCTACGAAAAATATGTTGTGTGTTTTTGTTCTCAGAAGTACAGCAACTAATCAGTCTCCTCCATTTCAAAAATACTGAATCGTAGGAGTCGATTTCTAGCGGAATACATTTTGACACTCAGAAATGGGAATCGACACCAAGAGTCGAGGTGCAAGGAGTCGAGGAATCAATTATTTTGGAGTCGACTCTCCACCACTACGCAAGCAACAGCCCCACAGTCCTGTATGACAACACTCGAGAAGTTAAATTGGAGTTTTTCCTAGCCACTGTGCTTCTACATCTGCATTGCTTTTGGGTGTTTTAGGCTAGGTTTCTGTATAAGCACTTTGTGACATCTGCTGATGTAAAAAGGGGCTTCATAAATACATTTGATGTGATTTTAAATGGGAAGGAAATGCAGACTGAGAGGTAGATGTGAGGTACATTAATGTTGAACCATCTGAAAGGGATGCACCCGTGAGACACAAGCCGTTGCTGGCAGCAGCGCAGCTACATTGTGAATTCACATGGAATTAAACATGTTTTTTTCTTATTGTTTTAAAGCGGGAAACCCGATAAAGAAAAATGGCTCTACAGTGTATCCAGTCTACCCAGCACACAGAGACAAAGTAAAATAGAGGACGTTTTAGCATCGCATTTGTAGACTCACCTCTGCCGTCAGTAGCTCAATGAAATGAAATAAACATAGCCATTGCTTTAGCTGCCATTGCATTCAATTATCATCCATTCAATGCAAAGCCTCAGCAACACTGAGGATATTCTATCATCACGTTTCTACACTGAGGATATTCTATCATCACGTTTCTACACTGAGGATATTCTATCATCACGTTTCTACACTGAGGATATTCTATCATCACGTTTCTACACTGAGGATATTCTATCATCACGTTTCTACACTGAGGATATTCTATCATCACGTTTCTACACTGAGGATATTCTATCATCACGTTTCTACACTGAGGATATTCTATCATCACGTTTCTAGATTCACCTCTGCAGTCTCTGGGAGAAGCCAAGACAGGAGGAGGCTGGTGATTTATTTAGCAGGCGTTCAGCAGGCAGACCTATCTCCCGTAGAGAGAAAGCAGAGAGCTGAATGTCACCACACAGTGGGTGGGGGGGGGGGTCCTGATGGGGACAGGGCTTTGGGCACACATGCACGGCGCATCTCAGGCATGCACGTTGCACGGCGCACACACACACACACGCACACACACACACACACACACACACACACACACACACACACACACACACACACACACACACACACACACACACACACACACACACACACACAGGTGACAGCAAGTTAACCTCCCATAGAGATTGCCAAAGCTAGTATTATTATAAAATACTATTATTATGATAAAATACTATTATTATAAAATACTATTATTATGATAAAATACTATTATTATGATAAAATACTATTATTATAAAATACTATTATTATGATAAAATACTATTATTATGATAAAATACTATTATGATAAAATACTATTATTATGATAAAATACTATTATTATAACATACTATTATTATGATAAAATACTATTATTATGATAAAATACTATTATTATAAAATACTATTATTATGATAAAATACTATTATTATGATAAAATACTATTATTATAAAATACTATTATTATGATAAAATACTATTATTATGATAAAATACTATTATTATGATAAAATACTATTATTATAAAATACTATTATTATAAAATGAGTAGCCTTGTATCCATACTGTATGTGCTGTAAACAACTATAGGAAGCCTGCACTCTGTTATCACTGTCACATTTGATGATAAGGCACATTTGATGATAAGGCACATTTGACGATAAGGCACATTTGATGATAAGGCACATTTGATGATAAGGCACATTTGATGATAAGGCACATTTGACGATAAGGCACATTTGACGATAAGGCACATTTGACGATAAGGCACATTTGACGATAAGGCACATTTGACGATAAGGCACATTTGACGATAAGGCACATTTGACGATAAGGCACATTTGATGATAAGGCACATTTGACGATAAGGCACATTTGATGATAAGGCACATTTGATGATAAGGCACATTTGACGATAAGGCACATTTGACGATAAGGCACATTTGACGATAAGGCACATTTGACGATAAGGCACATTTGACGATAAGGCACATTTGACGATAAGGCGCATTTGACGATAAGGCGCATTTGACGATAAGGCACATTTGACGATAAGGCACATTTGACGATAAGGCACATTTGACGATAAGGCACATTTGACGATAAGGCACATTTGATGATAAGGCACACAGAAGAAATGCAAGTCCAGTTTTGACAGCCTTCCACATTTCCCATTTTTATCGCATGTTTTTTTGGTTGTGTTATCCAGTTCTGTTTTGGCGTTCACACAGTCCTTTTATCAATGGTGAATCACTAGAGGCAGTCTTCCTCACACAAACCATCAGCAGCAGGACCAGAAATAGCCAGGCTTTGTATTCTGGTCCAATGACATGGAAATAGTCTCCAGAATGTTTCTCACAGGGAGGTTAAGAGAGAACGCCCACTCACTCCACTTCCTGTGTGTAGTCACATGACAATATGTCCCTGCAGGGCACCAATAGCCACGGCTAATGGACGGAATAGAGAAAGGGGATGAGAAGGAGAAGGAGAGAGAGAGAGAGAGGAGGAGCAATGGGGGAGATAGGAGAGAGAGAGAGGAGGAGCAATGGAGGAGAGAGAGAGGAGGAGCAATGGGGAGAGAGGAGAGAGAGGAGGAGCAATGGAGGGGAGAGGAGAGAGAGAAGAGAGAGAGAGGAGGAGCAATGGGGGAGAGAGGAGAGAGAGGAGCAATGGGGGAGAGAGGAGAGAGAGAGGAGGAGCAATGGAGGAGAGAGGAGAGAGAGAGGAGGAGCAATGGGGGGGAGAGGAGAGAGAGAGGAGAGAGAGAGAGGAGAGAGAGAGGAGGAGCAATGGTGGGGGAGAGGAGAGAGAGAGGAGGAGCAATGGGGGGAGAGGAGAGAGAGAGGAGAGAGAGAGGAGGAGCAATGGTGGGGGAGAGGAGAGAGACAGGAGGAGCAATGGGGGAGAGGAAAGAGAGAGGAGGAGCAATGGGGGAGCAATGGGGGGAGAGGAGTGAGAGAGGAGGAGCAATGGCAGAGAGGAGAGAGAGAGGAGGAGCAATGGGGAAGCAATGGGGGGAGAGGAGTGAGAGAGGAGGAGCAATGGGGGAGAGGAGAGAGAGAGGAGGAGAAATGGCGGAGAGGAGAGAGAGAGGAGGAGCAATGGGGGAGCAATGGGGGGAGAGGAGTGAGAGAGGAGGATCAATGGGGGAGCAATGGGGGAAGAGGAGAGAGAGAGGAGGAGCAATGGGGGAGAGGAGAGAGAGAGAAGGAGCAATGGGGGGGAGAGAAGGAGCAATGGGGAGGGGAGGAGAGAGAGGGGAGAGAGAGGAGGAGCAATGGGGAGGGGAGGAGAGAGAGGAGAGAGAGGAGAGAGAGGAGAGAGAGAGGAGGAGCAATGGAGGGGAGAGGAGAGAGAGGAGAGAGAGGAGAGAGAGGAGAGAGAGAGGAGGAGCAATGGAGGGGAGAGGAGAGAGAGGAGAGAGAGGAGGATGGAGGCGAGACAGTCAAGTCATTGAGAGAGAGAGAGAAGGAGAGAGAGACATGCAGAGAGAAAGAGTAGAGTGTGTGAAAGATGTGGGTTCTCTTGTCAGTCAGTAACTTGCGGTCTCTCTGACCATAGGGATGTTGTGTAACTCAGATCACAGATGGTGCCCAGACACTGTGTGGTCTTCCTGTCTCTGTCTCTGCCTAGGGCCTATTGGAAGACACTATGCTGTGTGTGTGTGTGTGTGTGTGTGTGTGTGTGTGTGTGTGTGTGTGTGTGTGTGTGTGTGTGTGTGTGTGTGTGTGTGTGTGTGTGTGTGTGTGTGTGTGTGTGTGTGTGTGTGTGTGTGTGTGTGTGGGTGGGTGTGGGTGTGGGTGTGTGTGTGTTTTTGTGTGGTTGGGTGTGGGTGTGGGTGTGTGTGTGCCCATGCATGTCTGCTTGCGTGAATACTGTATCTCCATCTGTGAGTATGTATATGTCTGTGAGCGTGTGGGAGACCTTTTCTTCACGGCTGGAGTGGCCTTTTAGCTCAGTCAGGATGTTGGCACACAGAAACCCTGTTGTTACCGTCCCTCCTGGTCCTCCCTGTCTGCTGCCTGCTGAATTATTCAAGCCAATGAGCAGTGGGGAGCCGCGGGGGTGTGGGTTACGGCTGCCAGTCGATGGGCAGTGGGGAGCCGCGGGGGTGTGGGTTACGGCTGCCAGTCGAAGGGCAGTGGGGAGCCGCGGGGGTGTGGGTTACGGCTGCCAGTCGATGGGCAGTGGGGAGCCGCGGGGGTGTGGGTTACGGCTGCCAGTCGATGGGCAGTGGGGAGCCACGGGGGTGTGGGTTACGGCTGCCAGTCGATGGGCAGTGGGGAGCCGCGGGGGTGTGGGTTACGGCTGCCAGCCGATGGGCAGTGGGGAGCCGCGGGGGTGTGGGTTACGGCTGCCAGCCGATGGGCAGTGGGGAGCCGCGGGGGTGTGGGTTACGGCTGCCAGTCGATGGGCAGTGGGGAGCCGCGGGGGTGTGGGTTACGGCTGCCAGTCGATGGGCAGTGGGGAGCCGCGGGGGTGTGGGTTACGGCTGCCAGTCGATGGGCAGTGGGGGGCCAAGGGGGTGTGGGTTACAGCTGCCAGTCGATGGGCAGTGGGGTAGCCACGAGGGTGTGGGTTACGGCTGCCAGTCGATGGGCAGTGGGGAGCCGCGGGGGTGTGGGTTACGGCTGCCAGTCGATGGGCAGTGGGGAGCCGCGGGGGTGTGGGTTACGGCTGCCAGTCGATGGGCAGTGGGGAGCCGCGGGGTGTGGGTTACGGCTGCCAGTCGATGGGCAGTGGGGAGCCGCGGGGGTGTGGGTTACGGCTGCCAGCCGATGGGCAGTGGGGAGCCGCGGGGGTGTGGGTTACGGCTGCCAGCCGATGGGCAGTGGGGAGCCGCGGGGGTGTGGGTTACGGCTGCCAGCCGATGGGCAGTGGGGAGCCGCGGGGGTGTGGGTTACGGCTGCCAGTCGATGGGCAGTGGGGAGCCGCGGGGGTGTGGGTTACGGCTGCCAGTCGATGGGCAGTGGGGAGCCGCGGGGGTGTGGGTTACGGCTGCCAGTCGATGGGCAGTGGGGAGCCGCGGGGGTGTGGGTTACGGATGCCAGCCGATGGGCAGTGGGGAGCCGCGGGGGTGTGGGTTACGGCTGCAAGTCGATGGGCAGTGGGGAGCCGCGGGGGTGTGGGTTATGGCCGCCAGTCGATGGGCAGTGGGGAGCCGCGGGGGTGTGGGTTATGGCTGCCAGTCGATGGGCAGTGGGGAGCCGCGGGGGTGTGGGTTACGGCTGCCAGTCGATGGGCAGTGGGGAGCCACGGGGGTGTGGGTTACGGCTGCCAGTCGATGGGCAGTGGGGAGCCACGGGGGTGTGGGTTACGGCTGCCAGTCGATGGGCAGTGGGGAGCCGCGGGGGTGTGGGTTACGGCTGCCAGTCGATGGGCAGTGGGGAGCCGCGGGGGTGTGGGTTACGGCTGCCAGTCGATGGGCAGTGGGGAGCCGCGGGGGTGTGGGTTACGGCTGCCAGCCGATGGGCAGTGGGGAGCCGCGGGGGTGTGGGTTACGGCTGCCAGCCGATGGGCAGTGGGGAGCCGCGGGGGTGTGGGTTACGGCTGCCAGCCGATGGGCAGTGGGGAGCCGCGGGGGTGTGGGTTACGGCTGCCAGTCGATGGGCAGTGGGGAGCCGCGGGGGTGTGGGTTACGGCTGCCAGTCGATGGGCAGTGGGGAGCCGCGGGGGTGTGGGTTACGGCTGCCAGTCGATGGGCAGTGGGGAGCCGCGGGGGTGTGGGTTACGGATGCCAGCCGATGGGCAGTGGGGAGCCGCGGGGGTGTGGGTTACGGCTGCCAGTCGATGGGCAGTGGGGAGCCGCGGGGGTGTGGGTTACGGCCTGCCAGTCGATGGGCAGTGGGGAGCCGCGGGGGTGTGGGTTATGGCTGCCAGTCGATGGGCAGTGGGGAGCCGCGGGGGTGTGGGTTACGGCTGCCAGTCGATGGGCAGTGGGGAGCCACGGGGGTGTGGGTTACGGCTGCCAGTCGATGGGCAGTGGGGAGCCACGGGGGTGTGGGTTACGGCTGCCAGTCGATGGGCAGTGGGGAGCCGCGGGGGTGTGGGTTACGGCTGCCAGCCGATGGGCAGTGGGGAGCCGCGGGGGTGTGGGTTACGGCTGCCAGTCGATGGGCAGTGGGGAGCCACGGGGGTGTGGGTTACGGCTGCCAGTCGATGGGCAGTGGGGAGCCACGGGGGTGTGGGTTACGGCTGCCAGCCGATGGGCAGTGGGGAGCCGCGGGGGTGTGGGTTACGGCTGCCAGTCGGTGCGTGTTGAACGGCATCTCTAGACCAATGCAATTTTGTAGTTTTGTAATTAAATATGTGTTGATCTGAGAGTGGCATAAAAGTAGAAATAGCTCTTATCAGAAATTGTTCGGGGCGGACTTCACGAAAGAAGTGTCTTGTTTTTACGCCATTAAGTCTTCCTGTGTATCCCGAGGGTTCCTGCCAGAACCCGAAAGGTCAAAGGTCAGATTATTTTAGAGGAGTGACCTGACCTGGGTATCAAGTATCCGCGTCATTAAAATCCTCTTGTTATCTCTTGAGTCTCGTCTAGTCCTCTTTACCCACAGTTGGATATTCCTCCAGACATTTTAGGATCCAGGTTGATGACTGGCTGTAGCTATAAGACTATAAATACATCTCATATTCCCATCAGCCATGTTCCAACACATCCCATACATCAGACAGCGCATATCACAGTGGTCCTCTGTCGTTGGCTCTTACAACACCAGGATGGTGGGTTATATTCCTGGGACCACCCGTATGTAAAATTAAATGTACGCGCTCATGACTGTAAAGTCTCTTTGGATAAAAGTGTCTCGCTAAATGACATTTTCTCTGTGTAAATATATATGTGATGAAATACCACCGGGGATTATTGTCCGTGGGTGAGGTAGTCTTCTCCATCATCCTCTTGCTGTAGCGACAAGCTGCCAACAACCCAGTGACAGACAGCTGTGCTGACGCCACGACACTGAGCCATGAGTGGGACTGATTACAGACACAGTGGGGCTCTTTCCAGGCTTATTAGCTTAAACAGGGAGGGAGAGAGAGGAGAGAGAGAGGAGGTAGAGAGAGAGAGGAGAGAGAGAGGAGGGAGGTAGAGAGGGGGAGAGAGAGGAGGGAGGTAGAGAGGAGGGAGGTAGAGAGAGAGGAGGAGAGAGAGAGGAGGTAGAGAGAGGAGGTAGAGAGGAGGGAGGTAGAGAGGAGGAGAGAGAGGAGGTAGGTAGAGAGGAGGTAGAGAGGGGGAAAGAGAGAGGAGGTAGAGAGAGAGGAGGTAGGTAGAGAGGAGGTAGAGAGGGGAAGAGAGGGGAAGAGAGAGGAGGTAGAGAGAGAGGAGGTAGAGAGGAGGAGAGAGAGAGGAGGAGAGAGAGAGGAGGTAGAGAGAGAGGAGGTAGAGAGAGAGGAGGTAGAGAGAGAGGAGGTAGAGAGAGAGGAGGTAGAGAGAGAGGAGGTAGGTAGAGAGGAGGTAGAGAGGGGAAGAGAGGGGAAGAGAGAGGAGGTAGAGAGAGAGGAGGTAGAGAGGAGGAGAGAGAGAGGAGGAGAGAGAGAGGAGGTAGAGAGAGAGGAGGTAGAGAGAGAGGAGGTAGAGAGAGAGGAGGTAGGTAGAGAGGAGGTAGAGAGGGGAAGAGAGGGGAAGAGAGAGGAGGTAGAGAGAGAGGAGGTAGAGAGGAGGAGAGAGAGAGGAGGAGAGAGAGAGGAGGTAGAGAGGAGGAGAGAGAGGAGGACAGAGAGAGAGAGGAGGGAAAGAAAGAAAGAGAGGAGGGAGGTAGAGAGGAATGGGGAGAGAGAGAGGAGGGAGGTAGAGAGGGGAAGAGAGAGGAGGTAGAGAGGAGGAGAGAGAGAGGAGGAGAGAGAGAGGAGGTAGAGAGGAGGAGAGAGAGGAGGACAGAGAGAGAGGAGGGAGGTAGAGAGGAGGAGAGAGAGAGAGGAGGGAGGTAGAGAGGGGAAGAGAGAGGAGGTAGAGAGGAGGAGAGAGAGGAGGAGAGAGAGAGGAGGTAGAGAGGAGGAAAGAGAGAGGAGGTAGAGAGGGGAAGAGAGAGGAGGTAGAGAGGAGGAGAGAGAGGGGAAGAGAGAGGAGGTAGAGAGGAGGAGAGAGAGGAGGAGAGAGGGAGAGGAGGTAGAGAGGGGAAGAGAGAGGAGGTAGAGAGGAGGAGAGAGAGAGAGGAGGAGAGAGAGGAGGACAGAGAGAGAGAGGAGGAGAGAGAGAGGAGGGAGAGAGAGAGAGGAGGGAAAGAAAGAAAGAGAGGAGGGAGGTAGAGAGGAATAGGGAGAGAGAGAGAGAGAGAGGAGGTAGAGAGAGAGGAGGTAGGTAGAGAGGAGGAGAGAGGGGAAGAGAGGGGAAGAGAGAGGAGGTAGAGAGAGAGGAGGTAGAGAGGAGGAGAGAGAGAGGAGGAGAGAGCGAGGAGGTAGAGAGAGAGGAGGTAGAGAGAGAGGAGGTAGAGAGAGAGGAGGTAGAGAGAGGAGGTAGAGAGAGAGGAGGTAGGTAGAGAGGAGGTAGAGAGGGGAAGAGAGGGGAAGAGAGAGGAGGTAGAGAGAGAGGAGGTAGAGAGGAGGAGAGAGAGAGGAGGAGAGAGAGAGGAGGTAGAGAGAGAGGAGGTAGAGAGAGAGGAGGTAGAGAGAGAGGAGGTAGAGAGAGAGGAGGTAGAGAGAGAGGAGGTAGGTAGAGAGGAGGTAGAGAGGGGAAGAGAGGGGAAGAGAGAGGAGGTAGAGAGAGAGGAGGTAGAGAGGAGGAGAGAGAGAGGAGGAGAGAGAGAGGAGGTAGAGAGAGAGGAGGTAGAGAGAGAGGAGGTAGAGAGAGAGGAGGTAGAGAGAGAGGAGGTAGGTAGAGAGGAGGTAGAGAGGGGAAGAGAGGGGAAGAGAGACGAGGTAGAGAGAGAGGAGGTAGAGAGGAGGAGAGAGAGAGGAGGAGAGAGAGAGGAGGTAGAGAGAGAGGAGGTAGAGAGAGAGGAGGTAGAGAGGAGGAGAGAGAGAGGAGGAGAGAGAGAGGAGGTAGAGAGGAGGAGAGAGAGGAGGACAGAGAGAGAGAGGAGGGAAAGAAAGAAAGAGAGGAGGGAGGTAGAGAGGAATGGGGAGAGAGAGAGGAGGGAGGTAGAGAGGGGAAGAGAGAGGAGGTAGAGAGGAGGAGAGAGAGAGGAGGAGAGAGAGAGGAGGTAGAGAGGAGGAGAGAGAGGAGGACAGAGAGAGAGGAGGGAGGTAGAGAGGAGGAGAGAGAGAGAGGAGGGAGGTAGAGAGGGGAAGAGAGAGGAGGTAGAGAGGAGGAGAGAGAGGAGGAGGAGAGAGAGAGGAGGTAGAGAGGAGGAAAGAGAGAGGAGGTAGAGAGGGGAAGAGAGAGGAGGTAGAGAGGAGGAGAGAGAGGGGAAGAGAGAGGAGGTAGAGAGGAGGAGAGAGAGGAGGAGAGAGGGAGAGGAGGTAGAGAGGGGAAGAGAGAGGAGGTAGAGAGGAGGAGAGAGAGAGAGGAGGAGAGAGAGGAGGACAGAGAGAGAGAGGAGGAGAGAGAGAGGAGGGAGAGAGAGAGAGGAGGGAAAGAAAGAAAGAGAGGAGGGAGGTAGAGAGGAATAGGGAGAGAGAGAGAGAGAGAGAGAGAGAGAGAGAGAGAGAGAGAGAGAGACACGAGTAGGGAGAGAGAGATACAAGTAGGGAGAGAGAGAGAGAGAGAACGAGAGAGAGAGACGAGTAGGGAGAGAGAGAGAGAGACGAGTAGGGAGAGAGAGAGAGAGAGAGAAAGAGAGAGAGAGACGAGTAGGGAGAGCGAGAGAGAGAGAGCGAAAGAGAGAGAGAGACGAGTAGGGAGAGAGAGAGAGAGAGAGAGAGACAGAGAGTGAGAGAGAGAGAGAGAGAGAGAGAGAGAGAGAGAGAGAGAGAGAGAGAGAGAGAGAGAGAGAAAAGTAGAGGAAAAGAGAAAGGGTGAGGAAGGGTAGGGGGAAAGGGAGGACATCAAAGCAGTGATCCACAAAAGGCTTAGCCCAGATTTCTACCACCAAAGAACAAAGCTGAACCTGCGGTTGTGCAGTGTGTGGCTGGCTTCAGTCAAAGCAGCCTCTAGATGGAGCTGTTAACCTGGACCACTAGATGGAGCTGATAAGCTGGACCACTAGATGGAGCTGATAACCTGGACCACTAGATGGAGCTGATAACCTGGACCACTAGATGGAGCTGATAACCTGGACCACTAGATGGAGCAGATAACCTGGACCATTAGATGGAGCTGATAACCTGGGTCTATAGATGGAGATGATAACCTGGGTCTATAGATGGAGCTGATAACCTGGACCACTAGATGGAGCTGATAACCTGGACCTCTAGATGGAGCTGATAACCTGGACCTCTAGATGGAGCCGATAACCTGGACCACTAGATGGAGCTGATAACCTGGACCACTAGATGGAGCTGATAACCTGGGTCTCTAGATGGAGCTGATAACCTGGGCCACTAGATGGAGCTGATAACCTGGACCACTAGATGGAGCTGATAACCTGGACCACTAGATGGAGCTGATAACCTGGACCACTAGATGGAGCTGATAACCTGGACCACTAGATGGAGCTGATAACCTGGACCACTAGATGGCGCTGATAACCTGGACCACTAGATGGAGCTGATAACCTGGGCCACTAGATGGAGCTGATAACCTGGGCCACTAGATGGAGCTGTTAACCTGGGCCACTAGATGGAGCTGATAACCTGGACCACTAGATGGAGCTGATAACCTGGACCACTAGATGGAGCTGATAACCTGGACCACTAGATGGAGCTGATAACCTGGGCCACTAGATGGAGCTGATAACCTGGACCACTAGATGGAGCTGATAACCTGGGCCACTAGATGGAGCTGATAACCTGGACCACTAGATGGAGCTGATAACCTGGACCACTAGATGGAGCTGATAACCTGGGTCTCTAGATGGAGCTGATAACCTGGACCACTAGATGGAGCTGATAACCTGGACCACTAGATGGAGCTGTTAACCTGGGCCACTAAATGGAGCTGTTAACCTGGGCCACTAAATGGAGCTGTTAACCTGGACCACTAGATGGAGCTGATAACCTGGGTCTATAGATGGAGCTGATAACCTGGGCCACTAGATGGAGCTGATAACCTGGACCACTAGATGGAGCTGATAACCTGGACCACTAGATGCAGCTGATAACCTGGGCCACTAGATGGAGCTGATAACCTGGGCCACTAGATGGAGCTGATAACCTGGACCACTAGATGGAGCTGATAACCTGGGCCACTAGATGGAGCTCATAACCTGGACCACTAGATGGAGCTGATAACCTGGACCACTAGATGGAGCTGATAACCTGGGTCTATAGATGGAGCTGATAACCTGGGTCTATAGATGGAGCTGATAACCTGGGCCACTAGATGGAGCTGATAACCTGGGTCTCTAGATGGAGCTGATAACCTGGGTCTCTAGATGGAGCTGTTAACCTGGACCACTAGATGGAGCTGATAACCTGGGTCTCTAGATGGAGCTGATAACCTGGGCCACTAGATGGAGCTGATAACCTGGACCACTAGATGGAGCTGATAACCTGGACCACTAGATGGAGCTGATAACCTGGACCACTAGATGGAGCTGATAACCTGGACCACTAGATGGAGCTGATAACCTGGACCACTAGATGGAGCTGATAACCTGGACCACTAGATGGAGCTGATAACCTGGGTCTCTAGATGGAGCTGATAACCTGGACCACTAGATGGAGCTGATAACCTGGGTCTCTAGATGGAGCTGATAACCTGGACCACTAGATGGAGCTGATAACCTGGGTCTATAGATGGAGCTGATAACCTGGACCACTAGATGGAGCTGATAACCTGGACCACTAGATGGAGCTGATAACCTGGACCACTAGATGGAGCTGATAACCTGGACCACTAGATGGAGCTGATAACCAGGACCACTAGATGGAGCTGATAACCTGGACCACTAGATGGAGCTGATAACCTGGACCACTAGATGGAGCTGATAACCTGGACCACTAGATGGAGCTGATAACCTGGACCACTAGATGGAGCTGATAACCTGGACCACTAGATGGAGCTGATAACCTGGACCACTAGATGGAGCTGATAACCTGGACCACTAGATGGAGCTGATAACCTGGGTCTCTAGATGGAGCTGATAACCTGGACCACTAGATGGAGCTGATAACCTGGACCACTAGATGGAGCTGATAACCTGGGCCACTAGATGGAGCTGATAACCTGGACCTCTAGATGGAGCTGATAACCTGGACCACTAGATGGAGCTGATAACCTGGACCACTAGATGGAGCTGATAACCTGGACCATTAGATGGAGCTGATAACCTGGACCACTAGATGGAGCTGATAACCTGGACCACTAGATGGAGCTGATAACCTGGACCACTAGATGGAGCTGATAACCTGGACCTCTAGATGGAGCTGATAACCTGGACCACTAGATGGAGCTGTTAACCTGGACTGCTGTTAAATGATGAGGTGATGTCTGACTGTAACTGCTCTCTGATAGGGGACATTCTCAGAAGGCAAAACGGCCTGGTTTCTGGGAGGAGAGAGAATTGATTTATTAAGGGGCTTCCTTTCCGGGAACCCTTTTATGTCCCTGCTTAATGTTTTTACTCAGTAGAACAGGTAATTATATAGATGTGGCCACAGGCACAAAGTAGCACGGAGCCGCTTAGTACAGTACAGTAGCTGCCAGGGGGTGATTGAGAGAGTGGCTCAGTGGCAGGTTCCCTGAACAGTGTTTTAACAGGACAGATATTATGAAGACTGGTTCTGAACTGGGTTTTGACAGGACAGATAATATGAGGACTGGTTCTGAACTGGGTTTTAACAGGACAGATAATATGAGGACTGGCTCTGAACTGGGTTTTAACAGGACAGTTATTATGAAGACTGGTTCTGAACTGGGTTTTAACAGGACAGATAGCATGAGGACTGGTTCTGAACAGTGTTTTAACAGGACAGATATTATGAGGACTGGTCCTGAACTGTGTTTTAACAGGACAGATATTATGAAGACTGGTTCTGAACTGGGTTTTAACAGGACAGATATTATGAGGACTGGTCCTGAACTGTGTTTTAACAGGACAGATATTATGAAGACTGGTTCTGAACTGTGTTTTAACAGGACAGATGTTATGAGGACTGGTTCTGAACTGGGTTTTAACAGGACAGATATTATGAAGACTGGTTCTGAACTGGGTTTTAACAGGACAGATAGCATGAGGACTGGTTCTGAACTGGGTTTTAACAGGACAGATGTTATGAGGACTGGTTCTGAACTGGGTTTTAACAGGACAGATAGCATGAAGACTGGTTCTGAACTGGGTTTTAACAGGACAGATATTATGAGGACTGGTCCTGAACTGGGTTTTAACAGGACAGATAGCATGAGGACTGGTTCTGAACTGGGTTTTAACAGGACAGATATTATGAGGACTGGTTCTGAACTGGGTTTTAACAGGACAGTTATTATGAAGACTGGTTCTGAACTGGGTTTTAACAGGACAGATATTATGAAGACTGGTTCTGAACTGGGTTTTAACAGGACAGATAGCATGAGGACTGGTTCTGAACTGGGTTTTAACAGGACAGATGTTATGAGGACTGGTTCTGAACTGGGTTTTAACAGGACAGATAGCATGAAGACTGGTTCTGAACTGGGTTTTAACAGGACAGATATTATGAGGACTGGTCCTGAACTGGGTTTTAACAGGACAGATAGCATGAGGACTGGTTCTGAACTGGGTTTTAACAGGACAGATATTATGAGGACTGGTTCTGAACTGGGTTTTAACAGGACAGTTATTATGAAGACTGGTTCTGAACTGGGTTTTAACAGGACAGATATTATGAAGACTGGTTCTGAACCGTGTTTTAACGGGACAGATAGCATGAAGACTGGTTCTGCAGTCATTGACCTGATTGATTGACACAGTGTGGACACTGAGGAGAGAGGGACGATATAGTCAATAAAACAGTCACAGTGATGCATAGAATGTTTGTTTTGTGAATTGATTGGCACAATGGTGTGTTGATTATTTATAGCTACAATGTCAGGAGGTAGTCTGGGATGCTCCTAGCTACAGCTCTATCTTCTTTATATCTACAATGTAAGGAGATAGCTAGGAGTATCCCAGGCTACAGCTCTATCTACTGTATATCTACAATGTAAGGAGGTAGTCTGGGATGCTCCTAGCTACAGCTCTATCTACTGTATAGCTACAATGTAAGGAGGTAGTCTGGGATGCTCCTAGCTACAGCTCTATCTTATGTATAGCTACAATGTAAGTAGGTAGTCTGGGATGCTCCTAGCTACAGCTCTATCTACTGTATATCTACAATGTAAGGAGGTAGCATGGGGTGCTCCTAGCTACAGCTCTATCTACTGTATAGCTACAATGTAAGGAGGTAGTCTGGGATGCTCCTAGCTACAGCTCTATCTACTGTATATCTACAATGTAAGGAGGTAGTCTGGGATGCTCCTAGGGTCACAAAGCCATTCAGGCTGTGGATGACCTCTGTCTCTGTCTCTGTCTCTCTCTCTCTCTCTCTCTCTCTCTCTCTCTCTCTCTCTCTCTCTCTCTCTCTCTCTCTCTCTCTCTCTCTCTCTCTGTCTCTCTCTCTCTCTCTGTCTCTGTCTCTGTATCTCTCTCTCTCTCTCTCTCTGTCTCTCTCTCTCTCTCTGTCTCTGTCTCTCTCTCTGTCTCTCTACAACCCATAAATAAATATGGGTTGTATTTACAATGGTGTTTGTTCTTCACTGGTTTCCCTTTTCTTGTGGCAAAAGGTCACAAAACTTGCTGCTGTGATGGAACACTGTGGTATTTCACCCAATAAGTGCGGGAGTTTATCAAAATTGGATTTGTTTTTTTTTAAATGTTGTGGGTCTGTGTAATATGAGGTGAATATGTGCCTCTAATATAGTCATACATTTGGCAAGAAGTTCTGTCTTCTCTGCCTACGGCGACCTTTCTCAATAGCAAGGCTATGCTCACTAAGTCTGTACATTCATTTTGCATCAGTCACAGTGGTCAGGTATTCTGCCACTGTGTACTCTCTGTTTAGGGCCAAATAGCACTATAGTTTTCTCTGTTTTTAGTTCTTTCCAATGTGTCAAGTAATTATCTTTTTGTTTTCTCATGATTTGCTTGGGTCTAATTGTGTTGCTGTCCTGGGGCTCTTTGGGGTGTGTTTGTGTTTGTGAACAGAGCCCCAGGACCAGCTTGCTTAGGGGACTCTTCTCCAGGTTCATCTCTCTGTAGGTGATGGCTTTGTTATGGAAGGTTTGGGAATCACTTCCTTTTAGGTGGTTGTAGAATTTAACGGCTCTTTTCTGGATTTTGATAATTAGCGGGTATCGGCCTAATTCTGCTCTGCACACATTATTTGGTGTTTTATGTTGTACACGGAGGATATTTTAGTAGAATTCTGCATGCAGAGTCTCAATTTGTTTTTTGTCCCATTTTGTGAATTTTTGGTTGGTGAGCGGACCCCAGACCTCACAACCATAAAGGGCAATGGGTTCTATAACTGATTCAAGTGTTTTTTGCCAGATCCTAATTGGTATGTCAAATTTTATGTTCCTTTTGATGGCGTAGATGGCCCTTCTTGCCTTGTCTCTCAGATCGTTTACAGCTTTGTGGAAGTCTCTCTGTCTCTCTCTCTGTGTGTCTCTCTCTCTCTGTCTCTCTCTCTCTCTGTCTCTCTCTCTCCGCAGTCACTCTGGGCGCCTATCACTCACCCTGTTTTCGTCATTTGTGACAGCAAGATGCCACCGCACACCCACTCACACGCACGCACGCACGCACGCACGCACGCACGCACGCACGCACGCACGCACGCACGCACGCACGCACACACACACACACACACACACACACACACACACACACACACACACACACACACACACACACACACACACACACACACACACACACAGGGGAAGGGCAGTGAAGCTAAATATCTGTCTCTGTGGTATTTCAGTGTTTCAACACAGACAGCCAAGCTGCTTCTATTGGTCCCTGCTGTATTGTAGCAGGCCAGCAGATAGCCCATCTGTTGTGGAACATAAATACCCTCTTCCCATCTCGGCCGTGGCTGATATTTCAGGTTTTCTGCCCAGCTGTCACTGTGATGTGACCCTCGTCTATATGTATGTTTGTTAGGTCTCCCCAGGGCTCCTATGAGTCACACAGACAGACAGACTGTCTCTCTGCCACTGCAGGCTGTCTGTATTGTCAATATCCCAGACAGACAGACTGTCTCTCTAGTCCTGCAGGCTGTCTGTATTTGTCAATATCCCAGACAGACAGACTGTCTCTCTAGTCCTGCAGGCTGTCTGTATTTGTCAATATCCCAGACAGACAGACTGTCTCTCTAGTCCTGCAGGCTGTCTGTATTTGTCAATATCACAGACAGACAGACTGTCTCTTTAGTCCTGCAGGCTGTCTGTATTTGTCAATATCCCAGACAGACAGACTGTCTCTCTAGTCCTGCAGGCTGTCTGTATTTGTCAATATCCCAGACAGACAGACTGTCTCTCTAGTCCTGCAGGCTGTCTGTATTTGTCAATATCCCAGACAGACAGACTGTCTCTCTAGTCCTGCAGGCTGTCTGTATTTGTCAATATCACAGACAGACAGACTGTCTCTTTAGACCTGCAGGCTGTCTGTATTGTCATTATCCCACAGACAGACAGACTGTCTCTCTACTCCTGCAGGCTGTCTATATTGTCATTATCCCACAGACAGACAGACTCTCTCTCTACTCCTGCAGGCTGTCTGTATTGTCATTATCCCACAGACAGACAGACTCTCTCTCTACTCCTGCAGGCTGTCTATATTGTTAGTATCCCAGACAGACAGAAAGACAGACTGTCTCTCTAGTCCTGCAGGCTGTCTGTATTGTCAGTATCCCATATCTCACATTTATTTGGTACTTTTTACCCCCTTTACAGTCTTGTCCCATCGCTGCAACTCCCGTACGGACTCGGGAGAGGCGAAGGTCGAGAGCCATGCGTCCTCTGAAACACAACCCAGCCAAGCCACACTGCTTCTTGACACAATGCTCGCTTAACCCAGAAGCCAGCCGCACCAATGTGTTGGAGGAAACACCGTACACCTGGTGACCGTGTCAGCGTGCACTACGCCCGGCCCGCCACAGGAGTCGCTAGAGCGCGATGGGACAAGGACATCCCTGCCGGCCAAACCCTCCCCTAACCCGGACGACACTGGGTCAATTGTGCATCGCCTCATGTGTCTCCCGGCCGCGGCCGGCTGTGACACAGCCTGCGATCGAACCCAGGTCTGTAGTGTGTAGCACTGCGATGCAGAGCCTTAGACCGCTGAGTCACTCTGGTGGCCCAGTATCCCATATCTACATGTCCTTACATCACATCCTCTTCCTGACAGACTTACACCGCTGTGTCCTTTGGTTGACTTTATCTGCTGTTGAATGGGCAAGGGTGCGAATACTATTTCAACCCAGGTCTGCTGCCCTTTAAAGACCCAGTTCAGTCAAAAACTGGATTTCCTGTGTTTTATATATATTTCCACACTATGAAGTTGGAATAATACTGTGGTGATAATGATGGTAATGTCCTTTTAGTGTAAGAGAAATTTCAGCCTGTTTTGGTGGGATGGAGTTTTGGCCTTAAATTAGTTAATTGACCAATAAGATAGAGAGTTCCAAACCTCTCTACCAATAACAGCTCGTTTTCAGTCGTTCCCGCCCCACTCAGGCCACTCCCAGACAGTCCTAGCTAAATCCTTGCTTGAGAAATGACTCTTTGCTAAGAAGAAATGTTTCTTTCTTTTTTGACCCTTTTAATTGGAAAAAAAATGTCAGTAAGAAAAATGTCAGCTTGTTGGAATAGAGAGAGGAGTATTGAGGGGGATGAAGGGGCTTGTTGGAATAGAGAGAGGAGTATTGAGGGGGATGAAGGGGCTTGTTGGAATAGAGAGAGGAGTATTGAGGGGGATGAAGGGGCTTGTTGGAATAGAGAGAGAGAGGAGTATTGAGGGGGATGAAGGGGCTTGTTGGAAGAGAAAGAGAGAGGAGTATTGAGGGGGATGAAGGGGCTTGTTGGAAGAGAAAGAGGAGTATTGAGGGGGATGAAGGGGCTTGTTGGAATAGAGAGAGGAGTATTGAGGGGGATGAAGGGGCTTGTTGGAAGAGAGAGAGAGAGGAGTATTGAGGGGGATGAAGGGGCTTGTTGGAAGAGAAAGAGGAGTATTGAGGGGGATGAAGGGGCTTGTTGGAATAGAGAGAGGAGTATTGAGGGGGATGAAGGGGCTTGTTGGAATAGAGAGAGGAGTATTGAGGGGGATGAAGGGGCTTGTTGGAATAGAGAGAGGAGTATTGAGGGGGATGAAGGGGCTTGTTGGAAGAGAGAGAGGAGTATTGAGGGGGATGAAGGGGCTTGTTGGAAGAGAGAGAGAGAGGGGTATTGAGGGGGTTGAAGGGGTGTGTTGGAATAGAGAGAGGACTATTGAGGGGGATGAAGGGGCTTGTTGGAATAGAGAGAGGAGTATTGAGGGGGATGAAGGGGCTTGTTGGAAGAGAAAGAGGAGTATTGAGGGGGATGAAGGGGCTTGTTGGAATAGAGAGAGGAGTATTGAGGGGGATGAAGGGGCTTGTTGGAATAGAGAGAGGAGTATTGAGGGGGATGAAGGGGCTTGTTGGAATAGAGAGAGGAGTATTGAGGGGGTTGAAGGGGCTTGTTGGAAGAGAGAGAGAGAGGAGTATTGAGGGGGTCGTGTTGAGAAGGTGCGACTTATGGCTGGCCTACCATGCACAGACATTGACTCATGCACACACACATGTACACACCCTGGTCAGCGTTTGATCTCATTCAGAATGATGTGCAGTGCTGGGAATGAACCAGCTGTATTCATACTGAGTGTTTGTGTCCCCTCTACATTCACACTGGACCTGTGTTATGCCCACGAGACACCTGTCACATGGACAGCAGTTGTTAGGAGGCAGAGAGAGGAGAGAGGAGAGAGGAGAGAGGAGAGAGGAGAGAAGAGAGAGGAGAGAGGAGAGAGGAGAGAGGGCACCATGGGCAGCTGTTGGTTGGAGGCAGAGAGAGGAGAAAGGAGAGAGGAGAGAGGGGAGAGAGGAGAGAGAGGAGAGGGGAGAGAGGAGAGAGGAGAGAGGGCACCATGGGCAGCTGTTGGTTGGAGGCAGAGAGAGGAGAAAGGAGAGAGGAGAGAGGGGAGAGAGGAGAGAGAGGAGAGGGGAGAGAGGAGAGAGGAGAGAGGGCACCATGGGCAGCTGTTGGTTGGAGCCAGAGAGAGGAGAGAGGAGAGAGGAGAGAGGGCACCATGGACAGCTGTTGGTTGGAATTGGGATTTGGTTAACTTTCTGAATTGACTGGAATTGAAATGGAATTGAGCCCAACCCTGCTAGTCACATGTCTTGGTATCTGATAGTAGTAAATGCTCAGGTTATTCAGAGACACTGTCATCAACATATGATGATATAGACTGAGGATCCTCAGTAAAGAATGTGATAATATGCTCCTGAGATGAGAAGGAACGATGTAGAGATCAGGAAATGATTAACCACAATAGTAACACCATCAGCAGCAGGCTGTACGTACGGTACATCCTGTTCTGCATCTCCATTTCCTTCTATTTTCCCTGGGACTTTCCCTCCTCAGTTCATTGAGCAGAGCAATCCAGCACAGACTGACTGACTCCAACACAGACTGACTGACTCCAACACAGACTGACTGACTCCAGCACAGACTGACTGACTCCAAGACAGACTGACTCCAGCACAGACTGACTGACTCCAGCACAGACTGACTGACTCCAACACAGACTGACTGACTCCAGCACAGACTGACTGACTCCAAGACAGACTGACTGACTCCAACACAGACTGACTGACTCCAAGACAGACTGACTGACTCCAGCACAGACTGACTGACTCCAGCACAGACTGACTGACTCCAACACAGACTGACTGACTCCAACACAGACTGACTCCAACACAGACTGACTCCAACACAGACTGACTGACAACAGCACAGACTGACTCCAGCACAGACTGACTGACTCCAGCACAGACTGACTGACTCCAAGACAGACTGACTGACTCCAAGACAGACTGACTGAAAACAGCACAGACTGACTGAAAACAGCACAGACTGACTGACTCCAGCACAGATTGACTGACTCCAGCACAGACTGACTGACTCCAAGACAGACTGACTGACTCCAAGACAGACAGACTGACTCCAGGACAGACTGACTGACTCCAGCACAGACTGACTGACTCCAACACAGACTGACTGACTCCAAGACAGACTGACTGACTCCAGGACAGACTGACTGACTCCAACACAGACAGACTGACTCCAGGACAGACTGACTGACTCCAAGACAGACTGACTGACTCCAACACAGACAGACTGACTCCAGCACAGACTGACTGACTCCAAGACAGACTGACTGACTCCAAGACAGACTGACTCCAACACAGACTGACTGACTCCAAGACAGACTGACTGACTCCAACACAGACTGACTGACTCCAACACAGACTGACTGACTCCAAGACAGACTGACTGACTCCAGGACAGACTGACTGACTCCAACACAGACAGACTGACTCCAGGACAGACTGACTGACTCCAAGACAGACTGACTGACTCCAACACAGACTGACTGACTCCAGCACAGACTGACTGACTCCAGCACAGACTGACTGACTCCAACACAGACTGACTGACTCCAAGACAGACTGACTGACTCCAACACAGACTGACTGACTCCAGCACAGACTGACTGACTCCAACACATCCTGACTGACAACAGCACAGACTGACTCCAGCACAGACTGACTGACTCCAGCACAGACTGACTGACAACAGCACAGACTGACTGACTCCAGCACAGACTGACTGGCTCCAGCACAGACTGACTGGCTCCAGCACAGACTGACTGACTCCAGCACAGACTGACTGACTCCAACACAGACTGACTGACTCCAAGACAGACTGACTGAAAACAGCACAGACTGACTGACTCCAGCACAGACTGACTGACTCCAACACAGACTGACTGACTCCAACACAGACTGACTGACTCCAACACAGACTGACTGACTCCAGGACTCCAGCACAGACTGACTGAATTCAACACAGACTGACTGACTCCAACACAGACTGACTGACTCCAGGACAGAGTGAATGACTCCAACACAGACTGACTGAGGCACAGAGGCTGGATACTCATCAGCATCACGTTTCCTCACTAGATTGAACACACTGACTTACATGGATTTAGATGTGAACGACTGTCTCTCTCTCTCTCTCTCTCTCTCTCTCTCTCTCTCTCTCTCTCTCTCTCTCTCTCTCTCTCTCTCCCCCTCTCTCTCTCCCCCTCTCTCTCTCTCTCTCTCCCCCCCTCTCTCTCTCTCTCCACCACTCTCTCTCCCCCATCTCTCTCTGTCTCTCTCTCTCTCTCTCTCTCTCCCTGTCTCTCTCTCTCTCATACTCTCTCCCCTCTCTCTCTCTCCCCCCTCTCTCCCCCCCCCTCTCTCTCTCAATTTCAATTCAATTCAATTCAATTGACTTTATTGACATGGCAAGTTCATTATTACTTACATTGTCAAAGTATACATATCGAAAAATAAAAATCAAATATATATGTGTATATATATACAAAATATATATATATTTATATATAAATAAATGGTGGGACCAACAGCAATAATAACAGTAGTAGTGGACATGGGATTACCATTAACAACAACTACAACAACAATATTAATCAGAACAACAATACATTAAAGCAACAGTAGTAGACCAGTGTCAATATGACTTGAGAAGACATATGACCTGGTATGAAAGACAAAACAAAACTAAGCTAAATGGGAAATATTATCAACATTACTTTGCATTTTTCACTGGCTGTCCCTCAGGTTGTGGCAGGAGGACACATATTTGGCTGCCAAAACTGCACATTTTGGCTTTTCACCCAATAAATATTTGATTTTTTCTTCATCTTTTATAGTTTCAAATTCTTTGTATTGAGTTATAATTTTGGGAAAGAAATATGCTCTTAGGTCTGAGTATTTGTCACAGTGTAGTAGGAAATGCACCTCTGTCTCTACCTCTCCCCTGGAGCAGAGTGAGCACAGCCTGTCCTCTCTGGGCAGCCAGGTTTGTCTGTGACGACCGGTCTCTATAGCCAGACGGTGCTCACTGAGTCTGTACCTAGTCAATGTTTTCCTCAGTTTTCTATCAGTCACAGTGGTCAGATAGTCTGCCACCATGTACTGTCTGTTTAGAGCCAAATAGCATTGAAGTTTACTTTGATTTTTTGTGGTGTCTTTCCAATAGGTGATATATTTTTCTTTTTGTTTTGTGATGATTTGGTTGGGCCAGATTTTCTGAGGGCTGTCCCGAGGCTCTATGGGGTTGGTTTGGGTTGGTGAACTGAGCCTCAGAACCAGCTGGCTGAGGGGACTCTTCTCTGGTTTCATCTCTTGACATTGTAGAGCTGTGTGATGGAATGTTTTAGGGTCACTTGTTTTTAGATGGTTGTAAAATTTGATGGCTCTTTTTTCTATTCGAATGAGGAGGGGGTATTGGCCCAATTCTGCCCTACATGCGTTATTTGGAGTTTTTCTTTGTACTTGCAATACAGTCTTGCAAAACTCTGCATGCAATATTTCAGTTGGATGTTTGTCCCATTTAGTAAATTCATTATTAGAGAGTGGACCCCATACTTCACTGCCATATAGAGCAATTGGTTCTATAACTGATTGAAAAATTTTGAGCCAGATTCTAATTGGAATTTCAATTTTGATGTTCCTTTTAATGGCATAGAATGCTCTTCTTGCTTTGTCTCTCAGCTCATTCACAGCCATGTGAAAGCTACCTGTGTTGCTCATATTTAGTCCTAGATATGTGTAGTTTTTGGTGTGTTCTAATAGAACTGTGTCCAAATAGAATTTATATTTGTCATCCTTATTTCCCGACCTTTTTTGGAATATCATTATATTTGTTTTTTTTAGGTTAACGGTCAGAGCCCAGGTCTGACAGAACCTGTGAAGACGATCTAGGTGCTGCTGTAACCCCTCTTTAGTGGGAGACAGCAGCACCAGGTCATCTGCGTACAGCAGACACTTGATTTCAGTGTTGTGTAGGGTGATACCAGGTGCTGCCGATTCTTCTAATGTTTTTGCCAATTCATTAATGTAGATGTTAAATAATGTTGGACTTATTGGGCAGCCCTGTTTCACTCCACGCCCCTGAGAGAAGAAGTCTGTTTGCTTGTTGCCAATTTTAACCGCACATTTGTTTTTAGTGTACATTGATTTAATAAAATCATATGTTTTCCCTCCAATACCACTTTCTATTAGTTTATAAAAAAGACCTTCGTGCCAAATTGAATCAAATGCTTTCTTGAAATCTACAAAACACGAATAGATTTTGCCTTTGTTTTGGTTAACTTGTTTATCAATTAGAGTGTGGAGGGTGTAAATGTGGTCTGTTGTACGATAATTTTTTAGAAATCCAATCTGGCTTCTGCTCAGGACGTTGTGTTCGTCAAGGAAATGATGTAGTCTGCTATTTATAATACTGCAGAGAATTTTCCCCAAGTTGCTGTTAACGCAAATTCCTCTGTAATTATTTGGGTCAAATTTGTCTCCATTTTTATAGATTGGTGTGATCAATCCCTGGTTCCAAATATCGGGGAAAATACCTGCAGTGAGGATAATGTTGAAGAGTTTGAGTATAGCCAATTTGAATTTGTGGTCTGTATATTTGATCATTTCATTTAAAATACCATCAGCACCACAGGCCTTTTTGGGTTGGAGATTGCATAGTTTTTCCAATAATTCTTCTTCTGTAATTGGGGTATCTACAGGATTCTGATAGTCTTTGACTGCTAATTCAAGGATTTGTAATTTTTCTTGTATATATTTTTGTTCTGGGCTCTTTGTTATATTGCTGTAGAGGTTTGCAAAGTGATTTCTCCACATATCCCCATTTTGGATAGCCAATTCCTCATGATGAGGTTTGTTTAATTTATTCCAATTCTCCCAGAAGTGGTTTGATTCTATGGATTCCTCAATTCCAACCAGCTGATTTCTAATGTGCTGTTCCTTTTTTGTTCTTAGGGTGCGTTTGTATTGCTTCAGTGTTTCCCCATATTGAAGGCGTATATTTTTGTTGTCTGGTTCTCTGTGTTTTTGATTAGATATATTTCTCAATGACTTTCTTAGATTTTTGCAATCATTATCAAACCATTTTTCATTATCTGTTATTTTTGGTTTGCTCTTATGCTTCTTTAGATTAGCCAAGGAGGCTAATTTGTCAAATATAAAGTTTATGTTCCTAACGGCCAAATTTACACCTTCATTGCTGAAGGAGAATGTTAAGGCTAAAAAGTTGTCCAGGAGAGATTGTATTTTTTGGCTACTAATTGCTTTTTGGTAGATGTCTGTACTGTTTGCACTCCATCTATAGGCTTGTTTAGTACCATGTAATTTATTGGGCCGTGATGCTTCATGGTTGGGTTCTGCTCTTCTCAGATACACTGTGATTTTACTGTGGTCTGAGAGAGGTGTTAGTGGGCTGACTGTGAAGGCTCTGAGAGACTCTGGGTTTAGGTCGGTGAGGAAGTAGTCTACAGTGCTGCTGCCAAGGGATGAGCTGTAGGTGTACCTACCAAAAGAGTCTCCTCTCAGCCTGCCATTGACTATGTACAGACCCAGTGTTCGACAGAGCCTCAGGAGCTGTACTCCGTTTTTGTTTTTCACTTTGTCATAGTTGTTTCTGTGGGGGTATGTGGGGAGGGAAAGGTTGTTGCTTCCTGGTAGGTGTTTATCCCCATGACTGTTAATAGTGTCTTGTTCTTCTGCTGTTCTAGCATTCAGGTCTCCACAGACCAGTACGTTGCCTTGGGCCTGAAAGTGACTAATCTCCCCCTCTAGAATGGAGAAACTCTCTTCGTTGAAGTAGGGTGACTCTGACGGGGGAATGTATGTGGCACAGAGGAAGACGTTTTTATCTGTCAAGATAGCCTCCTTGTTGATTTTTAACCAGATAAAGAATTCTCCTGTTTTGATCAATTCGATTGAATTAATTAGTTCAGATTTATACCATATTAACATTCCCCCTGAGTCTCTGCCCTGTTTGATTCCTTTTAATTTAGTGGATGGTATGATTATCTCCCTATAACCTAGTGGACAGCCAGTGGAAACATCACCTCTGCACCATGTTTCCTGTAGTACTACAATATCAACATCATCAATTTCTTTCAGGAAGTCTGGGTTTCTGCTCTTTAGCCCAAAAGCAGAGGACTTCAATCCTTGTAAATTCCAACATGCAACGTAAAAAGACTTCATAACTTTTTTTTTCTCTTTCTTTTCTTTACCTTTCAAAATGAGACAAACATTCAGAATCCAAGAAGAACCATTAAAACAGGATTTTTCAATTAAAGTAAACTCTTATTTTGCAAATGTGATTTGTTTATCATTTAAGATAGAATTTGTGTCATGCCACTTGGGTGGATGTAGTGTGAGGATGGTGGTGTTCTTGTGCTCATCTTACCATGACCCTCGGCCTATCACATGTGAGCATAGTAGACTCAGCATTTGTTTAATGTCACTCATTTGGTTGGTGGGGGCTGGGCCAGTTGCTCCTCTCACAGCCTGTGCGTAGCTCTGCCTGCTGGGCTGTGGCTCCTCCAGGTGTGGGTCTGCGGTGGGGAGGAGGGGGGTGGTAGGCCTCATCTGGTTGGCTCTGAAGCTGGGCTGGGGTGGTCTGTGCTGCGCTGGCTGTGGTGGGCATTGAGGTTGGTGGTGCTGTGGTCGTGGCTGGGGGGTCCAGGGTGCTGGTCCGGGGTGTTGTCTCGGTGATCTCGGCGGGGTGGAGATTGCTCCGCTGTTCCTGGGTGGAGAGGTCGGGCTGCGGTTTAAAGCGACGTCCTTGAGAGTCTTGGCAAGGATCTCTCTCTCTCTCTCTCTCTCTCTCTCTCTCTCTCTCTCTCTCTCTCTCACTCTCTCTCTCTCTCTCTCTCCCCCCTCTCTCTCGCCCCTCTCTCTCTCTCTCTCTCTCTCTCTCTCTCTCTCTCTCTCTCTCTCTCTCTCTCTCTCTCTCTCTCCCTCTCTCTCTCCCCTCTCTCTCTCCCCCCTCTTCTCTCTCTCTCTCTCTCTCTCTCTCTCTCTCTCTCTCTCCCCCCTCTCTCTCTTCCCCCCCCCCCCCTCTCTCTCTCTCTCTCTCTCTCTCTCACTCTCTCTCTCTCTCTCTCTCTCCCCTCTCACTCTCTCCCCCCTCTCTCTCTCTCTCTCTCTCTCTTATTTAGTCAGCAGTATAACAGACAGACCTCAATTCTCTTTTTAGAGCCTTTTAGACAAGGGGAAATCAGCTCTAATTGGATGACAGTGTGTGTGTGTGTGTGTGTGTGTGTGTGTGTGTGTGTGTGTGTGTGTGTGTGTGTGTGTGTGTGTGTGTGTGTGTGTGTGTGTGTGTGTGTGTGTGTGTGTGTGTGTGTGTGTGTGTGTGTGTGTGTGTGTGTGTGTGTGTGTGTGTGTAATTGGATGACAGTGGGGCTCTGGCATCTCTGCTGCTCTGCTGCCAGGTACAGAAACATTAGATCCAATTTAGACCAATCACCCTTTCTGAGCTTAACGTGGTGCGGCGGGGGAGAGATGGAGAGAGGGAGAGAGAGAGGGAGAGAGAGATGGAAAGAGAGGGAGACTTTGAGTTTGAGAGAGGTAAAGAGAGAGGTAGAGTAGGGGGGAGGGAGGGAGAGAGAGAGAGAGAGAGCAAACCCCCAATTGAGACTCTGCATGCAGAATTCTGCAAAAATATCCTCAGTGTACAACATAAAACACCAAATAATGTATGCAGAGCAGAATTAGGCCGATACCCACTAATTATCAAAATCCAGAAAAGAGACGTTAAATTCTACAACCACCTAAAAGGAAGCGATTCCCAAACCTTCCATAACAAAGCCATCACCTACAGAGAGATGAACCTGGAGAAGAGTCCCCTAAGCAAGTTGGTCCTGGCTCCTAGCTCCAACAGTACAGTAATACATAATGCTTGTGTTTGTAGCTCCAACAGTGCAGTGATATCTAATTCCTGTGTTTCACATCATCCACAAGTTAAACAAAAATCTAAAAATATAGGAAGACATATAAAAGTCCGGAATATAAATATATATGTATATAAATGGTTTGTATAAAAAACCCATTGGGTCAGGTAGTGTCCAGATGGTTTTGATGGAGGGACAGCTCCATGCTCACTGTTGTCACAGACACAAACACATCTTTGTAAACATAAATCCCACAAACAGGTCTCTGTAAAGTAGATCAGACTATGAGGAGAGAGAGGCTAATGGAATTACAGAGGGGAGGCAGGAGTGTCTGGTCACTGTAAAGTAGATGAGACTATGAGGAGAGAGAGATGGCATTACAGAGGGGAGGCAGGAGTGTCTGGTCACTGTCAGTGCATGAAAAGACACGGGACGTTACAGGAAATCCACTGACAGGACCACTTATCAGGGGCGTAGATGTAGTGTTTTATCCACTGGATATGTCTTCCTCCTGGTCCAGAGAGCAGGAAGTACAGAACACACAGGATCACATGTTACTAAACATACTGTACATCCACTGGGGTGTGATAGGGATTGACTGGTATAATGCAACCAATGGAAACCAAGGGAAAGAGAGAGAGGGAGAGAGGAGAAGGAGAGGGAGGGAGAAAGAGAGGAGAGGGAAGGGGGGAAAGGGAGAGAGAAAGAGAGGAGAGGGAGAGGGAAAGGGAGAGAGAAAGAGAGGAGAGGGAGAGGAAAGGGAGGGAAAGGGAGAGAGAAAGAGAGGAGAGGGAGAGGGAAGGGGGGGAAAGGGAGAGAGAAAGAGAGGAGAGGGAGAGGAAAGGGAGGGAAAGGGAGAGAGAAAGAGAGGAGAGAGAGAGGGAAGGGAGGGAAAGGGAGAGAGAAAGAGAGGAGAGGCAAGGGAGGGAAAAGGAGAGAGAAAGAGGAGAGGGAGTACAGTGCATTGATCGTGAGAAGGCTTACTCTCTCTCTATCTCTCTCTCTCTCGCTGTCTCCCTCTCTCTATCTGTCTCTCTCTCTCTCGCGCTGTCTCTCTCTCTCTATCTTTCTCTTGCTGTCTCTCTCTCGCTGTCTCTCTCTCGCTGTCTCTCTCTCTCTCGCTGTCTCTCTCTCGTTGTCTCTCTCTATCTCTGAGCCGTGAGGTCACGTTGTATCAGACTGGATCAGAGGCGTTCCCTGAGAGAGAATGGGGGGTGAGGGAAGGGGGACATGTCCTGCAGCCTCTCTCTCCTCTGAAAACAAGATGACAGGATGTGAATGTAATGGGACAGAGAGATGCCGTAGCAACATGTTTCCATGGTGAATATGAACAGGTTATTGATGTGAATGTACTGGGACAGAGAGATGCCGTAGCAACATGTTTCCATGGTGAATATGAACAGGTTATTGATGTGAATGTACTGGGACAGAGAGATGCCGTAGCAACATGTTTCCATGGTGAATATGAACAGGTTATTGATGTGAATGTACTGGGACAGAGAGATACCGTAGCAACATGTTTCCATGGTGAATATGAACAGGTTATTGATGTGGATGTAATGGGACAGAGAGATACCGTAGCAACATGTTTCCATGGTGAATATGAACAGGTTATTGATGTGGATGTAATGGGACAGAGGGATGCCGTAGCAACATGTTTCCATGGTGAATATGAACAGGTCATTGATGTGAATGTACTGGGACAGAGAGATACCGTAGCAACATGTTTCCATGGTGAATATGAACAGGTTATTGATGTGGATGTAATGGGACAGAGAGATGCCGTAGCAACATGTTTCCATGGTGAATATGAACAGGTTATTGATGTGGATGTAATGGGACAGAGAGATACCGTAGCAACATGTTTCCATGGTGAATATGAACAGGTTATTGATGTGGATGTAATGGGACAGAGAGATACCGTAGCAACATGTTTCCATGGTGAATATGAACAGGTTATTGATGTGGATGTAATGGGACAGAGAGATGCCGTAGCAACATGTTTCCATTGTGAATATGAACAGGTTATGGATGTGGATGTACTGGGACAGAAAGATGCCGTAGCAACATGTTTCCATGGTGAATATGAACAGGTTATTGATGTGAATGTAATGGGACAGAGAGATACCGTAGCAACATGTTTCCATGGTGAATATGAACAGGTTATTGATGTGGATGTAATGGGACAGAGAGATACCGTAGCAACATGTTTCCATGGTGAATATGAACAGGTTATTGATGTGGATGTAATGGGACAGAGAGATACCGTAGCAACATGTTTCCATGGTGAATATGAACAGGTTATTGATGTGGATGTAATGGGACTGAGAGATACCGTAGCAACATGTTTCCATGGTGAATATGAACAGGTTATTGATGTGGATGTACTGGGACAGAGAGATACCGTAGAAACATGTTTCCATGGTGAATATGAACAGGTTATTGATGTGGATGTAATGGGACAGAGAGATACCGTAGCAACATGTTTCCATGGTGAATATGAACAGGTTATTGATGTGGATGTAATGGGACAGAGAGATACCGTAGCAACATGTTTCCATGGTGAATATGAACAGGTTATTGATGTGGATGTACTGGGACAGAGAGATACCGTAGCAACATGTTTCCATGGTGAATATGAACAGGTTATTGATGTGGATGTACTGGGACAGAGAGATACCGTAGCAACATGTTTCCATGGTGAATATGAACAGGTTATTGATGTGGATGTAATGGGACAGAGAGATACCGTAGCAACATGTTTCCATGGTGAATATGAACAGGTTATTGATGTGGATGTAATGGGACAGAGAGATACCGTAGCAACATGTTTCCATGGTGAATATGAACAGGTTATTGATGTGGATGTACTGGGACAGAGAGATACCGTAGCAACATGTTTCCATGGTGAATATGAACAGGTTATTGATGTGAAACAGACTGGAGAGGTGTTGTTGTTGTTGTTGTGAACATCCACTTTAGAATAGCAGAGCAGATGTTATTTAGTTATTAACTCTAACCAAACACACACACACACACACACACACACACACACACACACACACACACACACACACACACACACACACACACACACACACACACACACACACACACACACACACATACACACACAACCACACACACCAAACGGCAGGCCACCTCTGCTGCTGTTTAATATTAACCTCCACTGTGAACTCTCAGCGCAGTAGGCAGCGACAGTTGCCAGGTAACAGACTAGATTATTTTCGCTCTACTTTCCCAAAGTAGTCCCTCCATATTACTCCACCCGCCCGTCCTAATGGTGTATTTACTCAGCATGCTCAGGGGGATGAGGAGCTGTTGACACAGGATGTGCCTTACCTGCCTGTGATTGGCTCTGATGGCTCCCTCCATTCCTCCCTTTATCTCCCACCATCCATCCATTCATCCCTCCATAATCCATCTATCACTCCCTTCCTCCCACCATCCCTCCCTACCCCCACTTCTCCATCCCTCCCTCCCTCCCACCATCTCTCCCTCCCTCCACCTCTCCATCCCTCCCTCCCTCCCTCCACCTCTCCATCCCTCCCTCCCTCCACCTCTCCATCCCTCCCTCCCTCCACCTCTCCATCCCTCTCATCCTAGCCTGTGGATGAGTCAGAACTCTATTTCAGTCTCTAGGGGTCCAGAGTTCATCCACGAGAACTGTGTGTGTTTGTGTGTGTGTGTGTGTGTGTGTGTGTGTGTGTGTGTGTGTGTGTGTGTGTGTGTGTGTGTGTGTGTGTGTGTGTGTGTGTGTGTGTGTGTGTGTGTGTGTGTGTGTGTGTGTGTGTGTGTGTGTGTGTGTGTGTGTGTGTGTGTGCCTCTCTTGTCAGTCCTCCAGCCTCCCACCACCTGTGGGTCACGTACCTCCAAATGGCCCTACTACCTCCACTTCCTGCCATGTTCATAACCTCCCCAGTGGCATCCTGTCCCCTTTTTAGTGCACTACATTTGACCAGGGCGGTACAGTAGCCACCATCACTACCACTTACACTATCCATCCTCTAATACATATACATGTTCTCCAAAGAACAACAGCCATTTGGTTTACGAGAGAGAGAGAGAGAGAGAGAGAGAGAGAGAGAGAGAGAGAGAGAGAGAGAGAGAGAGAGAGAGAGAGAGTGATAGAGGGAGTTTCTGTCACAGAGGATGTTCCCTCTCTCTACAGTCTACTATCACCTCTGTGATGTCTCTACAGTCTACTATCACCTCTGTGATGTCTCTCTCTACAGTCTACTATCACCTCTGTGATGTCTCTACAGTCTACTATCACCTCTGTGATGTCTCTCTCTACAGTCTACTATCACCTCTGTGATGTCTCTACAGTCTACTATCACCTCTGTGATGTCTCTCTCTACAGTCTACTATCACCTCTGTGATGTCTCTCTCTACAGTCTACTATCACCTCTGTGATGTAGTCTACTATCACCTCTGTGATGTCTCTACAGT